>NC_042305.1:11736904-11781904 GCF_901000725.2 Takifugu rubripes
ATACCTGGTGGAGCTCCAACTAATCCCATACAAGAGAGGAAGGGCAAAGAGGTCTGTAAGAGAATATAAGACACTGGCGTGGCTGCTCTGTTGGACGGCTGCCTGACCACAACGGGCCACGGATCCCTGCAAACTTCCATGCCAGCACCAGCATTTGGAATTTGATACAAGCAAGTGTTGGCAGCCGGACGCCTACATTAAGGTCGTCTCTCTGCACTGATGTGTGTTTTTCAGCGCGCTCTCATCCTCCTCTCTTCAGATAATCACTGTTTTCTCACGGCCCCTCACATCTCTCCCGGGCACAAAGGTTCGGCTTCTGGTGTCGCCAGCAGGGCGAGCTGTCCTTGGTTTCACCCACGTCTGGTGCCAGGGCCCTCTTCATGTGTCTCCGGTGACCACACGGGACCGGATTTCCCTTCCTCGTTCTGTATGCATCATTTCCATTTCTGAGGCCAAGATGTGTTTTAGATTCAAAAAGACCTTCCGCCACTCCGGAAGTCCATGTTACATCTTTTCCACTGGGAATAGACGCCCCCCTCAATAGAGCTGATTGCTTGTATTTGTATTTTAGCTTCAAGACTTGTCTTTAATGGCTATCTGTTTGAGACCACCTTTAAGTGTGTGTGTGTGTGTTTAGTCACATTTCCATCTCTGAAGCATCCTTGCTAACCAAAGTAAGCAGAATATACATGTTCAAAAGCATTATGAGATGATAATCCCCCAGCCCTTTCTCAAATGATATGCTAGTTGCGGTGGGTTTATAAGAACATTTGCGACCCTCCCAACAAGGACATCTGTTTATGTAAACCATATTAGCCTTGACACCTGTTTAATCCAGAGTGATAAGCTTCCAACAAAGTTATCCCATTCTGAATTACACCACCTAATGGCTTACATCGTCAGCAATTAGCTACCTAATTAATGGCGTGTTCAGTGGAGGAATTATCCCTTCCTTTTTAATTCCTGTTCTGCATTATCAATATACATCCTTGGATCTGTTCCATTTTTCTCACATGTCGTTACCGAGGAGACGGGACAGTTGTCAAAAGGTGCCGTGACAAGAACATGGCAACCAGTCCATCGATCTCCGATGTTGATTAAGGGAAGAATATGGGCGTGTAAAGGTCTGGTCTGTTGGATTTATCACAACACATCGTAAAAGTTGGAAGCCAGAAGGTGTCACATCACCTCGACGCAACGAGTTTTCCAGAATTTTTGCATTTGTGACCCCCTGAGCTCTGAAACGCAATGCAATTCATGGGAAATGTCTTCAGACTACAACTGCAGGAGAAACATGGACGTTCTCCTGATAATCACTTTGTCCACAAAGGTCCCTCTGGTCTTTCCCATAAACCCTAATAAAGAATAACGTCCTGGGAATGACAGAGAGATAGGGACCTTCTGTCGAATTGAACGACATTCACTTGCAGCTAAAAGAGCCCCAGTAGATAGAAGAGGAAAGATTTCACTCGAGAACTCTCTGGTACAGCGGGATTCCCCGCAAATCTGGATATTACAGAAAAATACAGCCAGGCTCTGGGTGTTATTTATCTCAGACACAATGCCATCTTTCTTGGGAGCTTGTACAAGTATGTTATTCACGCCATCCATTTAGATGTTTTATCATTCTTCCCTGAAGCCCTTTTTTACACTTCAAAACCCAAACAGATTATGTTGCTATGAAGAAAATGAATGTTGTGTAAGCGTGTTTATAGTGTTTGTGCAGGTGGAAGGCATTCATTCCTACCACTTCCTTATACACTCCTCAGCTAACTCACAAGCGTCTGTGCCGTCTCTGCCTCTCCTCCGTCTGTCTCCCTCTCTCATCCCACTTCCCACCACCTGCCTCCCCCCGTGTCCCTGCAGTCTCTTCTCTGTAATCTCTCTGCCAGTCACTCCCCCGATCCTGCCCTGCCCTCCTCTGAGCTGAAACCAGACAGATGCTGGGGTTTAATGTTTTAATTTGGCCTGCTGTCAGCCCCTCAGTCTCTTTGATACTCGTACACCTAGTCCCATCGAAGACACTGTGATCCAATTTGGACAAGCTGGCATTCGTTTAGACAAACCGGCGTTTGCGAGGCGGCACCATTCCCCCCCCCCCCCCCCCCCTCTGAGCCGTTTGAGAGCGTTGCCATGTTTGTCAGGTTGCCTGTTGTGATTTATTGTGCCGCATGTGTGTGAGTCATTGTTGTTGTTGGAGGGAGGGCACCAACTCAAAGAGAAAAATAGAGAGATTTGTCATTTGGCAGCACAAACTGCAGACATTTACACACAGAAAATTCATAGGTAATTAACGCCGCGAGTGTAAAATGTACCGTGCTTGAAAAGGTTCCAGACAAACAGCCCTGGAGTGTTGCAGTGGACATCTACAAAATGTGCCGGAACAGCCTGATAACACTCCATCACTCTTTTTCACGCTCTGCTAAGACTCAGATCCTAAAATCCGAGGCACCCGCCGCGTTATGATCCAAAAAGTAATCCAAGTAATCCTCCGTGTGATTCCAGACGGTTGAAACCAGTTTAACCCCAGCAGATATACCTAAATTACAGACTGTCATCAAAACGAAGGCAGTTTACATGCCAATAAGGCACACGTGCGGTGACATTTCAGCGCTGTGGAAGCTCACAGAAGTCCAAACAAACAAATCATTATCTGTGACAGGTATTTTAAAGAGAGCGTCTTGATAAATGCCACTTTAGTAAATGTCATATTTCTTATTTCCCCTGCACTCCCTGCTATCCACTCTGATCCAAGCAAAAAGTGCCTCGTCTCCAATAAAACTGGCAGAGAACAACAGTGTTTACGCAATTATGTCTCTTTCCTCGGGCATGACTGAAAGCTAAGGGTTTTTTTTTGTTTGTTTGTTTTATGGAAAATCGACTTTGTGTGTGTGGTACTTGCACAGAAGGGTCTTTATTAACTGCCACGACTGTCAGGTTTTCAGAAAGCTTTCATTTATATCTGAGTTAAGTGTTCAATGGCAGCCAATGAGTCCTTTCAGTGATTTATGGTTGAGCTTTTGTGTTAGCAGCAAAATAAAACATCCCTGTTTAAAGTCACGGATGGACCAGGATGGTCCTGGTGTCCAGCAACACAGAGAGGAAGGAAAAGACGCCCCCAGCACCATAACTAAGAGTGAGCTTAATCACAAAATGTGCCACCGAGCACATCATTAGCCTCTGACAGACCATGATTCAGTCTGGGCAGGTCGACAGGGACCTGGGGGAAGGTGTGTGTGTATGTGTATGTGTGTGTGTGTGTGTGGGGTAAGGAGGGTGAATGAGACCAAGTACAAAAGTCACCGTTTAAGCATTTACAGTAAAGGAATAGAGGGTTTTTATTCTTCATTAGTGATCTTCCTGGACAAAACTGGCTAGCATCCTTTACCACCTCAGTTAAGAAGGTTTTGCTCTGACAGTGAAAACAATGTGGGGTAAAATCAGACAAAAATCCTTATCTGCGAGCGCTGACGTGTGCTCAGAGAAGGTGACACTTTAAATGAACGCTCAAGCATTTTATGTTAATGAACTTGTACGTGCAGCTTGGCAGACTTGCAGGAAAAGGAATAAAAACCTGAAACATTAGTGGGATATTGTTAAAGCACAAAAGGAACAATCATTTTGTGTCTTTACAGGCCTCATGAGCTGTGTAGCGCACAGTTCCCTCTTTCCTGGCCTATTTCTCACAACTCTCCCCCATTGGCCACGCCCACCTCAATTTCCTGACCAATCAGACAACAGTTCTGGGTAAAGAGCGATGCCATTTTATTCTCTCAGCCCTGGGAGGTCGAACACATTTCAAGGTACTTGTGGAGTACCTCACAGCCTCCAGCATCTAATAATACTAATGGATTCTATTAAGACTCCCTGGTCTTACGATTGATGAGGTTCCGGTTCGTTCATGAAGGAAAAAACCTCTTCATTGTTTGAAAGTATTTCCGAAATGCCAAACTGGTAGAAACTTCCCTGGGAAATTATAGCATCGGTCACATTCTTCCCCAGGCCGCCGCTCCACCTTGCTGCTATTCCATCACCTGTTCAGTCAGGGATTTGAACCCTCCCTCATCGGTGCACCCATGGGAACTTGCTCGCTGCTAATCACGTTTTCTCACTGTGAGCGGAATGATTTGACCAGTAATGTCAGTTTGAGGCGGTCGATGCGCCACTAAGCGTGAGTACATGCGTGCGTGTGTACATGCAAGTGGGCTTTTGAATAAGCGTTTGGTCTGATCAGACATCCTAATTTCAGCAGGTGTTGACTGAACTCTTAACCAGAGGTCAGACTGTTGGTTCTGAAGCTTTGCTGCTTGGCAAAGGGTTTTTTGTAATTGTATTTGAGGGTGCAGCGTGCATCTGACATATGAGAGGGAGTTTGTGCTTCCAGCTCTGGTCTACTCAGCTCTGGTCTGGCACAAAGTGCTAAAATGGAGGAATTTCCCTCACAAGAGATTTATGATGGAGCGACGTGACCATGCAAATGAGAAGTGACGGATGGGGAGGGGGTTTATAAGTGTGTGTGTGTGTGTGTGTGTGTGTGCGTGTGCATATTTGGGGGACGAACTGTCATAAATTATTTTTACTTTAATCGATATAATCACATCAACTGTACATAAGCGGTCATATCGACTAGTGCTGTTGAATGCTAAGAAGCTAGCAGCTATCGAAGATTTAAAACTGTCACAACTGCGACTAATTCTAAAAGATAACTGCACAGCTGCATGTTGTGGGGGTCTTTGGGGACATAATTGGGGGACACAATTTTATCAGAGTGTAAAGGCTAAAGTAAAGGGTAAGGAATAAAGGAAAGGGTTGCATTAGGAGGCACAAAGGAATGTAAAATAAATTGTCAATGACAAAGTAAAGACCTCACAAAGATAGCAGTATAAACCTGAGTGTCTGTGTGTGTGTATGTGCAAAACACATCACAACTAACTCCCCGAGTCTGACCGTGACTGACCTAAACCCACTTAACTCTCAAACAGTCCCTTGAAGTTGTGAGGACCAGCCAAAATGTCCTCACGCAGACACACACACACACACACACACACATCTTCCTTAAGAAAGAAGACAAACAAGAGAACATAATTAGTTATTTATCCAACTGCTGCGCCGATGGTCTGAATTGGATCCAGCATGCAGCAGGTCATGCCAATTGTTTGAGTTTGAAGGTCATTATTCTCAATGTTCAAGAGGTGGTTAACTTTCAGGGCACATCAAAAATTGAATTAGCCTTAGTTGAGCTGATCATATATGTACATTTCTGAGCAGGGACAACACAAAACAAAGAGCAAAAGGAAGTATTAAACTACAGCATCATTAAAAGCTGCATATTTTGGCATTAAATTAGCGCCTGAAACAACCCTGGCCAGACAAAAAGATCTGATTTTATTATGACTGGAAAAATAACCCTTCTAATCACTAAATTATGTTTTCTCCACTCACTAATTAACACTAATTAGCTCGACATTGCGTTCTGTTTTAACCTCTTGTCAGTGAAACCACATTACATGATTACCAGGGAAAGGATTAAGGATTATGCCCTTTCAACGAAAAGAAAGCTTTGACGCCGTGAAACAGTTTTGGTTTAAATCAGCAAAATATCTTAACGCAGAGCAAATAAAACAGAATTGGGTAGTGTGGAAAAATACTTCCAGTAGGAATTTACAAGGACACTGGTGCATGTGTCTCACTTTTTAAAGAGGTGGTTTCAATAGTAATGTGGCAAAATGATTTCTCTGGATCAGAGTTAGCAGCCGAGGAAGTTAAATGCTAACGGCTAGATATCGTGATGTGCTCGCCTGTCCGCCACGACGTTGAAACTGCCTGATATTTTCTTTAGATTATTTTCCTTTACACATTGTACCTGCCGTAACCATGCGAAGAGGTTGAGCAGACCTTATGCTAAAGCTTGACGTGTGGGAGCGACTAACCCGCGGCAATCTAACACATGACCGTATAGATGGAACCCCCCCCCGACGTATCCACCTAGAGCAGGGGTGGGCAAATACCAGCTTGAATTCAACCCTCAAGGAATGGATTTAACCTCATCTGATGGGCAAGAAAGTGTTTACCTGTCGGACAGAAAGTCTGGCTTGACTCCGGCCCTCGAGGACTGGATTTGACCCCTGACCTAGAGGTTAGGCAGTTTTTGACTGCTTCAGTGACATTTTGGGTCCAGACTGTTGAAGTTTATGGGAAGCTGAGGTGGACTGAGTGTGCAGCACTTTATCCTCTGGCTAAAGCTCTGCAGCTCACTAGCTTACAGCACTGATGGAGCTTCTACGGAGTATCTGTGTTTCGGATTACATTGTTTGATTTACAGTTTGTCCTCAATCATTTACCGAGCTCTTATCGTGTCCTCAGTATTCCTAATGTGTTTGGCTTTCCATCCTCCCTCTGCAGTCGCGCCGTCCTTCTCTCGCACGTCTATGCCCACCCATCCCCTCCTCTTCCCTCATCCCTCCATATGCTGCTGCCCCCGGTTTTATCACTCCTGCTCGGTATGAGCCGAATCTCAATAATGTGGCGGCTCCTCACGTGATCGGGCGTCTTATCAGTGAACGCACAAGAGCTTTAATTAAAAACAAACCAAAAAGCAACGGCACAAGGGTGGGCAGGCAGACATGTGCCAGCACACGCATGCATGTTTAGACTGTGCCTGCAGTTTATTTACTGTGGTCAAGCAATTACAGAATACCCTTTGCATGTGTTGGGAGGCCTGTGCAGCTCTTTCATTAGCGCCATTTTAATTACAACACACGTATCTAATTGCTTCTATAACATAGATGCGTCATCATAATTCCATACGTTGTCGCGCTTGAATGCGTGTCATCACTGCACCCAAGGACAGAATGCGCAAAAGCAATCACATGATAAAGATCATATCTACGCCTTAAGAATCGGATGGATAAATAAATCAACAAGTAAATAATGCCACAGCCGTCTGATGAGGTTTCCATACGGGGATGTTTTTGCCTGATTATTTCTTTGCTTAAGACAGCAGAACAGATGGAGGGAGTACGTCTGGAACGGAGTGGGAGAATGACAAGGTCATTAAGGCTGCGGTGAAGAGAGAATTTAGATAGCACCAAATAGAACTGTCTCTTTTTGATTAAATTAGCTTCTTGCGTTTTCCATTTTGTTGTTGTTGGGTTTTTTTTATTATTCCTCGTTTCCACCTGTTCTCCTCCGTCCGTGCACGTTCAGACTGTATGAATCAGCCCATCGGCAATTGTTCGCCCTTCCAATCATTAATTATTAATTATATAATGTTGAGGCAAAAAAGGTGATGGACCTGATCGGGATTATTGCTAAACCAGTTGTGAACCCTAATTATCAGAACTTCTGGTGCAGTTGTTGATGGCTGGACGGACCTTTGCAGATTAAAATGGGAAATTAGCTTTAATTTCTCGGCAGCTTTTGTCATTAAAAGTGACACAATAACGGGAGTTTAGTTTATAAGAATGCGCTTTAGGGTTTTAATAGTCTTGGTTCTTATTCATAGCTCCCTTAAATAGGAGGACGTGTGTCTACAAAGCTCACAGCTTGGATGAATGGGTCTATTATGGTCTGTCAAGGAATTAGTAAAGGCAGGCACTAGACTAAGGTAGCTTAGTGCTTCATCCAGGGTGCAGGGGGACTATTTCTTGCAAAGTATCTTAAAAGAGATTTTACCTCCAGACATGTTAAACAGAAGTTTGGGCCAGAAACGACAAGTGTCTGCCACTCAAAGTTCCGTGGTTTGATCCCCACCCAGACGACGCAAATATTCACACCTCAACCAAGGTGGCCTCACAAGACAGCCGGTTGAGACGACCTCGCAGAGACGCTGGTCTGGGTTAAAAGACTGATTCTTTTAGAAATGAAGAAGTCCTTCGGAGGTGGGGTGACACCTCTCCTCCGGAAGGGGATAATGGAAGTCCAGTTGCCCTGGATTAAATCTAATCACTATGGATGAAAGTGACCCCAGTGTCAGCCCAAACTGTGTAAAAGCTGAACACAAAAGTACGCTCCCACACGGTTCGGACCCATTAGGACAAAATATTCCACTGCATCAATTTTAAGCAGCTGGCGTCTTTCCATCAGCCCTGGGAAAGTATTTTTTTCATGTTGCACAATGCTGGTGACATCAAAATCTGGATTTCTGAAATGCAACGAGCGTCCTTTCAGCGCTGGATGCCTGAGTAGACTTGTTCTTTTTTTTTTTTGCATGTTTGTGCGTTGCTTATCAGTCCTCTGAGACCCTCAGTTGGCTCCATACACATGGAGAAAAACGAACACATTAACAGCGTAAACATCTGAGAGACTGACACGGTTCCACCAGAGATTTCAGCAACTACAAACACACACCCCCACACACACCCACACGCACACACACAGAAACTCATGCACACAGGCAGCCCATGTTTTGCTAATACATGACTAGCAAACAGAAGTCATAATAGAGAGTCTCTAAAGCTGCTATAAAAGCCTTTAAATTGTGGGTGATAAAGTTTTTAAAAAAAAACAAAAAAAACTTCATTTGCAAGGCTGCCACATTTCAGGTGAAACATAGACAAAATGATCATCTAGCAAAAATGAAGCCGCCATTTGTTCCATTTTTTTCCAGTGCCCTTTCCTTTCAGCCTCTATCTCATGGTTGTCTTTGTAGCTCTCTCTCCCTCGCTCACTCTCTCTCTCCCTCGCTCACTCTCTCTCTCCCTCGCTCACTCTCTCTCTCTCTCTCACAGGTCTCCAGCGCTTTCTGCTGCGGCTGTTCTCCCTCACAGCCTTTTTTTCTGGCTTCAGGAGTATCACTCTCTCATCTCACCGACTCAGCTTCTTCCTTTCCTCTTCTATCGTTTTCGCACAGCTGTCACCCTCTTCCAGACCTTCCTTATAGGGCTTGTCTGATTGCGGTTCCTCTTATTATTCTCCCCTCGTTCTGACAGGCCTTCCAAGAAGAAAATGGCAAGTTATTGGATTTGAAAGGTTTGCGTGACCTTGTAACCTTGGTATCTGTTATGTCTGGAGCACTAGTTCCTGCAGGGATATTTTACAACAAATTGGGCTTAAGAGAACATCTGGAAAAAGACACCTCCAGGACAGCCGAGCCTGGAGGTGAGGTACCTCAACCAGTAATACAGACTTTCACCCAGATCTGATCTGGGGGGTGTAAATCTAAAAATGAGATTCTTGATCGTTCACAAACAACTTTGTAAATTGACCTGGACACCAAAAAAAAATTTAAAAAAATAATAACATTAAATCTTCTCCTAACATCTGGAAAGATAATTAGTGCTTACAGGTTTGGTTTTCTTTTGATTTTACTTGTGTTCCACAAAAGAGTTCCCTTGAATGGGTGATCATTGCATATATACTCTCCCCTCACACCTCTCAGAAATTAAATGGCCATGTGGACATCCTCAGGGGTCCCCTGCCCACTTCCCGACATGTCAAAGTTCTTCTGGTAACTTTGCCCAGGTGGACTTGGCGTTGTGGTCGTGCTTTGATCTCTTCCTCTTTGATTGCCACCGCACCCACTTTCACTTCTCATCTTTCTGCGTCCGCTGCTGCAACTCCTGCTCATAACGCCTCAGGAGAGAACCTAAATGTCCAGACTGTTTTGAGGCCTCTTTTAAACATACCTGACTGAATTTCCGCCCTTCTCTGTCCGTCCAACCACTCCTTCCTTGAGCGTAGTGAGTAAAGACATTAAACCCCAAAAGAATGTCGCGGTAGGGGACGGTAAAATGAATGCAGCCAATCATCATACCAGATGGTTGAGGAGGAGACATTGTTCAGGATTATTGTAAATCATCTGCCACAGATTTGAACCATCATTCATGATCTACTCTGTTGGTGGCAACCACCAACGAAGAATTCCCCCCAAACACCCCATCAGGTCTACCTCAGGTCACATGATGATTATTTTCTAGCTGCTTCGTGTTAGCCGGCATGAAAAGACTGATGGAAGAGATTCACTTTGAACATAGCTGTGGAACCAGGGAGGTTGTAGATGTGTGTGTGTGTGTGCGCATACTGTGCGCAGAGGTTTTCATATGTAGCCGTAGAGCAGAGCCAGTCAGCATAACAAGATTAATGGGTGAGTCGGGCAGAAGTCAATTTCCTTTTCTAAAGAACAAGTGAGAGAAAAACAAGCTTGATGGCCTGTAAAGTATCTCTCTGCCCTCATCCCTGCAGGATCATCACTTCTAATCCCTCATCTCTCTCTCTCCTCCCTCCTCATGTACTACATGGTTGCGGATGCCTCTTCTACTCCCTCCACCCATCCTTCCCTCTGCTCCTCTGCATCAGGGATCTCACACGTGATAATAATTCCCTCTCCCGCAAGCAGCGGCTAGAGTAAAATCTGTTCGACGAAGCTAATTTAAAAGTGAGGATTGATGCGCATGTTCGTCGATGGAGAGAGGGATGGAGGCAGCAGCGGGTGGAGAGGGTGATTTGTGTGAAGTGGTTGTGCGAACGGCTGCAATCACTTTATTGCTGCGCGACAGGGGAGCAGATAAACACAAATGTTGCTTCAGTACAGGAATGTCATAAATGATAGCAACAGGGACTATTGCTGCAGCATGACGGTTTAGGTTTATTTAAATAAGGCACATCCATGCTAATGTGATCAGGCTATTTAAACAGTGTTCCGGGTCCTGACAGAACACTGGGGACACATGACAAATACAGTGGGACCTCTACTTACGAACGTCTCTACATGCGAGTTTTTCAGTTTATGAAGCGTCTCAACGGGAAAATATTTCCTCTTGTTATGAAGGAAAATAGGATATAAAGGATATAAAGGTCAAAAATACGCTACTGCTGCTACTTGCAGCTCGCGGAGTTTAGCGAACACAAACATCCTAGTAGCTGCTCTGCCATTGGCTATCGCCTATCATTTTCCTGTCATCCCATTGGCTAGGAGGGATGTCAATCTGTACAAGTTTGTGTGTATTCCAGCGTCGCCTTCGTTACACTTTTATTTATTGTGGGTGTTCGTATGTTTGTCCATTAGATGGCGGCTTTACCCCAAGTGTTAACGTCCGTTGCTAGTAATGACGGCTAATGTAAGATTAGCCTGTAATAAAGTTCATTTTGTTCCTGAAAAAGCCGTGCACTGAATTCCTACATTTATTGTGTGGTAATCTAATTGTAACATGTATTTGTTACATGTTTTGATGCATTTTTATGATTTATAAAAAAAATTATGTCCGAATTTTTGGGGGCTTGGAACGGATTAGGGCATTTACATGGAAAATGCGCCTCTACTTATGTAGTTTTCAGGTTACGAAGCAACTTGAATTAAAACAACGAACAACGAAACGAATTAAACAATGAATTAAATTTGTAAGTAGAGGTCCCACTGTACAAGGATGGTTCAGGTCAGGTCAGGTCATTTTATGTTGTTTAAGTATACATAATGGAAGAAGGGGGGGTAATTGTTGGCTTTAAAGGTGAAGCCTGAAAAGACGGCTGTAGCCATTAGGACTAATATTTTGGGTTTTATTGGATATAAATCGCGCTGTTCTCGACTCTCCTTTATTTCTTTTGGTACAGCCACTGAAGGGGGGGTGGAGCTTTTCACATTCACTATATAAAGTAAATGAGCCATGAGATGTAAAAACACACTTAATTATATTATAGTGTGAACATAAAAAGAAGAAATTATACATTATATTCACATCAAATCCCATTAACTGAGATTTCAGCTCCGCCACGGGGGATACGTGGCTTCTTCTTGTTCCTGGCCATATTTGACTCCCCACGTCTCCCATTTTCACTCTCTTCCAGACCTCCAAAGTCCCTACATTATACAGAATAATGGGATATCGACAGTTGCTTTATTGTGCGTTAGAAGCCCACACACACTCACCTGTCAGATGAACCCATTTTCCACTCTCTAATGGGACCGGGGCAGTACGGCACCGAGTAAATCTGACAGATTGAGAATTTCAATCTGAAACCTTATGATTGAATGAAGTGGGGCTGAAGGATTGATGAGCAAAGTGCACTCACTAAACACTCATTTGCTTGGTCTCCATCTTGTCTTTGTTATACCTTGGTCTTTTGGTCTGCTGCTCCCTCTAGAGCTGGTTTCTCGAGCTCTGTAGAGCTTTGTCGTGGTAACAGGTGAGGAGGGTTCAACTGGTGACCAGGGTTGAAAAAAAGTGCAAATTTAATTGGCCATTCGATTCATTTTTGCTGACGAGGTCTGTTAAAACGTCACATGCGTCTTGGAGGTTTCATTTAACGTCATCCCCCATCGTTGACCCCCCTGCAGTAGGAAATCCATGAAATGAGGACCTCCATCATTGGCACTTTCAAGAACACTTCTTTCTTCTTCTCTTTGCTGCTGCACAGGTACCAAATCGCACATTAAGATGTTTGTCCTTTTGTCCTTTGACAGCTCCAGTATATCCCTCAGATAAGCCTTCGTTCCCTCTCTTCCAGAACAGCCGTCACTATGACAATCTTTATGTGTCTGCTGCGACTTGTGGATCCCGAACATACAAACCATTTATCTATTTATCTCTAAGGATCTGCCCACCCATCTCTCGGCCACCTCCTCATTTATGTCATTCCCTGAATTTGCTGAAGGATGCACCGACTGGAGGATTAGTGGTCTTCCATGTTCTATATTTAAGGTCACTGCTCCCCTTTCTCCTTATATACTTGTTCAGAGACAGATCAGGGACGTTCCAGCGGGGCTACATTAGAAGGGACATGTAGGTAGACCAAGCATGAATGATTTTACAAAAACTACAACTCAAATACAGACACATTCTCCACGTTGTCCTTGATCTCAATAGCATCACCTGTTTCAAAAACCGGGACCAGTGCTGCTGGTCTGGTGCGTTTGTCTCTGTCTACAATGGATGTCTTTGTTCGTTGGCAGGCGGTCTATTTTTAGTTGCTTTTAACCTTCGGAATACAAACAAAGAAAATCAAGTGCGGTGCCGTCGAACCGAGTTGCTATGTTGACACAATTTAATGCTTGACTACGCTGTAATGCTCAGCATGGCGAGAAGAGCCGGTGGTGGAAAAGTGGGATTATTTTCTTACAGAAACAAAGGCCATGGAGTGAATCATCACGGTACGATCTGTGGCTGCCTCCTTCAAGATATACAGAGTTCTAATCTAATTGAATCCCACCATCTCTGCCTCTCATGTGTAGCTGGAGCTCAGCAATTTTATTGCTCGTGGAGCTGTTAATGAGGTCCATGTCCAAGATCCCCAACAAGTTGATGATAAATTATCCAGTTACAACAAAACCTCTCAGAAAGCTAATGAGTATAGTTTATTACTTTGAGGATCATCATCTTCTACACAGACTTGAATCGGGCTTGTATGTTAACTAATTATTACTGCCAGATTAGATTTTTATTTTCTGTCATTTTTATGATCCCATTATATTAGAGGAAGTGGAAGTTGTGCCCCTGAGCAAGGCATCACTATTTCCCCAGTAAAGTGCAGCCCTCTGCTCCTGCACACAGTCCATGTGTATACGCTCCTGATCTGTAAAGGTTAGCTTAAATGTAGTGGTCAAATTCATGAGCAGTAATTGGTCTAAGTGTGTGTGTGTGTGGGGGGGGGGGGGGGTGTATGAGTGCACGTGTGCGTGCATGTGCTTATTTCTGGTAATATTTCATTTTTTCTGATGGTTTCTGATGTTTTCAGTTTGAGTGCTTAGCAGAAGCTCTTCATGATACACTTAGCTCCTGTTTCTATGGAGACGTCATGTTATACTGTCCAAACTTGTTCATTTCCCCTTAAACACTGCCAGACGAGCTTGCCAGTGTGAATTATGATCCAGTTTGTGAAACGCGGAGCAAGAAAGCAGCAATTTCATCTATTCTCACTGGTTTTCAGAGATTATTTTTCAACAGAAATGCTACAATACGTCAGTTAACAAATTGTGCTCTCTTTGTGGTGCACTGTCCCAGACGCAACGGTGCCTGCCAAGTTTCCCTCTCTGTAGCTTTAGTGTTCGTAAACAGTTTGAGAACTCTTATCGGAGATTGTAGGGATTCCAGTATAATCTCATTCAAGGCCAGGGCTGACGTGAACTGGCCCAGCCAATCGGGGGCCATTTTACGGAGGAGGATTACTCAGTGTTCGCAGAGAGGCTAACAATTATTGGTGGGTGTGGTGGCGCCAGGCTATCAGAGGACCTGAGGCTAAACCGTAGAGTTGTATACCGTATAATCCTTTATATGATCACAGTTCGTTTCTGTGGGCAACCAGCCTCCTGAGATGATTTATGCGTCTGTCTGTGCCGAAGTCTGCAGATTTTTGCTGGAGGTAATGAAGGGTGGAGCGGGGGGGAGGCTCAGGAATTTGGTTTAATCATGACTTAATTCTCCAACTTAACTTTGTGCCTGGAGAGGAAGATGTGAGACAAAAGAGGATTAATATGAAGAACATGTTCCCTTACGTATGTCCTGTATGTGATAACCCATCCAAATTAGCAATTTTATTTGAGGCAAGGCAAATAGTTGCTTTTCACTCGTGCGTGGGGGAGGGGGGTGACTGTTTTGCTTGATTTATGGGTACAGATGAAAGTTTTTGACTCCTCATAAAGTGGCACAGCTTCTAATCTCAGTCTCAAGGACGAGCATCAGGGCCAGACACTGCAAACATCTAAATCCCTCTGCACCCCGTCTCTCTGTTGCTTTGCTATCCTTTACGTGAGGGATTCTAAATCGGCTATAATACTCCTCTGTTTACCCCCAAAGGACGCTGGGGCTCTTTCATTATCTGAGGCACTCTGCCCGGTTCCACGTTAGCACCTATTTAGTAATCATAGGGAAGAACCTGGCGACAAATATGACCTACTAGTTCTGGCCTTCGCTTGGCTGGTTTAGGGAAGCAGGAGGGTAGAGGGTATGAAGTCACGTGATGTCTTAAATCTGTCGCGAATTCTTCTCATCCTATGGAAATTTCAGGCTGTCATGACTTCATAATTGGGGCTGCACTTCTCTGACATCCGAAACATCACGCTGCTCTTCTCAACATAGCATGATTGAATAATCGACAGCCAGAAGTTGAATAATTGCACAGCCGGTTGGGGGAGGGCATAAGAGCTCAGCAGACAATACAGGAAGTTACAGCGGTGTAAAAATATGCAATAATACACAACAATATAGAGATGCTGATGACACAAAGAGTAAAGTTTTAAAAGGGTAATTGGCCTATGTACTTGCAGCTTATTCTCCCAATCAGGTGTTTCACAGGTGCTTTTCTGATTAACATCTTGCAATGCAAATCAGTTCAAGAATAAACAAATGCTGACTTTAGAATTGAACTGCGTTGAAATATTTTGTGACTTGATCAGAATTGCAGCTGCCTCAAGAGTCTTGAATGAAATATGACTTCATGGGTTCATATAACAAACACAGTTAATGCAGCTTTCACAGTCAACATGCCAGCTGGGGGAAAATGACTGACTAGTTCCAGGGCTTTACATCGTTAAACTGGTAAATGTTGTATTTTGTGGTGGAGGCAGGGGTGGGGGGGTTAAGTTTGAGTGATTAACAAGAAACAAACATCATCTCTAAGCTGACACTCATCTGATGGAAATGGCAAAAAGTGGCGGCGGGTTGCTAAGATGTGAGGATGAACAAGTGTGTAATTGGATGAAATGAACTCCTTCTTCAGTGAGGTGAACAAACGAGCACGATGGCTTCCATTTGTTGATTTTGTCTTGTTTCATAGCTGCATATTAAAATGTCACAGGAAATTAGGGCCATAAAAGCAATCTTTTCTGTCACATGCTAAAAGCCTCTTTAAGGGAATGTATGTGCTTTTATCTTCTGAAGTACATAAGAAGTTGTTAAATTTTATTTCTCATTTAAATGTCGCCAAAATAAAAGTTAGTACCTTCCAGAACTACAGTTCTTTTATTCATTTCTCTGCCACCAGTTTGAGGTTGAGAATTCTTACAGGTGTTCAGTCAAATATGACCAAAAGGGTTTTTATCACCACATTTACTGCAGTTTACCTTTGGAAGTCATTGTTGACTTGTGCTGAGTGGTGGTACGATACGTCGGTAGTACCATCCATATCCTCCGATAATATCTGCTATTTCTGTAGGTTACCATTCTTTCTGTTGTTCTCATTTGACTGTCCGTAAGTGACTTAATTCATTTAAGCCTAAATGCTCATTCAAATGAATCTTCATCTTCCTATTCCAAGAATAAAAGGTATATCAGAATCTGTCATACCTTCACTCATTAGTGAGCTTTGTCCAGAGAATCATCATCATCAAGTGTTAATTGAATAATCTGAGTGGTGTATATTTGGATGTAACTGACTGCTGTGATGCGAAATTTAACTTAATGTGTTTTCTTAAAGTTATTTCTGATTCTGAGTACTTTATTGATCCCTTTAGGGGGTGTCCATCAGGGAAATTAGCATCTCCAAAGAAACGTACAGCACTGTACAAAGTTACCCACCACCATTACACACCACTAAACCTATTAAAGATAATAAAAATAGAATAAAATAAGAAATAAAATAGAATAAATTAAAAATAGAATATAAATATAAAACTTTAACCATTTACCATAAATGCAAGAAAATTATTTAGATAAAGTGCAGATTAAAGTCACAATGAAAGATGTCACAATGGTATAGCAGAATCTGTTCCATTCTTTTGTTGTACAGCAGAACTGCACAAGTCTATAAATATGTATTTACATAATTAGACAAATATCTCCATGGGTTTTGTGTACTGGTGTGGCCCTGCTAAATCTACAAACTGCATAACGAACAAAATATTTTTAAACAAACCCAATTGGGAATGGTGAGAACAGCAGAAAGTAGATCAGCAAGGGTATAATGCAGCCGGGTACATCTGCTCACTCCACTCTGTAGCACTGCGATACACAAGAGCTACTTCTGGGAGGGCTCGCCGCCATTTTCATTATAAACACATTCTTTACAGGCTCCGAAGGTATTTTCAACTATATTGTCCTTGAAGCTGAATGTTTGTAGCACGTCTTTGTACCAGGCAGCATTAAAACACTGACGGCTGTAATCCCCTATACAAGCCATTAGTGTAAATGATGCAAGAGAAGGGCACAATACTAGCTGTATACTAATTTAAAATGAAGTAATGATGTCTATGCTAATTTGAATGTGTTCATGCATGTCCATGCATGACCGCCCCTTGAGATTAGTGGATGGCACCGACCAAGGCACATGCGGCATGGTCCAAGCTGTTTCTGAGTGTCCTGGTAGTAGGTGCAGCTAGGAGAAGGTGAACAGGTGAAGCCTTTTTAGAGTGGTTACCAGAAAGTAGCACTAGCCGCCGTGTTCTGTGGATCATTAAATCATGAAAAACGGTGGCTGTTGTTGCACACCTACGTGAGCTGCAGGTAGAATGAAAAAAGTGCTTCACCCCTCCCAACCACCACATACAAACACATACAACCCTGTTCTCCAGGCACTCAGCAGGGTCCAATTAGCTTAAATTCTATGATTCTTGTATGTTCACTCAACATGAAATACAAATTCTGGTACAATGATGGTGCAATTATCGAGAGAACAACAAGATGGAACTGCAGCTATACTTTGATTTTCCTTAAAGTTGGGGCTTCTTCTCAACACATAATGATGTCATCTCCACTGCTTAATGGAGTTGCTAATAAAATTCACTTAAAAGCCCTTGAGCCTTACGTTCTCAAGAGAGGGGTACAGGTCCAAAAAACACTAGTAGATGGAGAAACACATGAAATGTATGAAAAAAATCTATTTCTACTTTTATTTTATATTTTTAGGTTAGAATTACATCAGCATGCCATCCTCAGGTTAGTGTTAGGGGAACTCAACCTGGAGTCAGGGGTCTTGCTGAGGTTTCTGCCTTTTAAATGAAGTGTAAAACTAATCTGTTAATCTGTAATCTTTTTCACTTAATCATTAAAGGGACTAGCACTGGTACTTTCTGAAGAAATACTGATATCAGTAATATTGTGATCAGTGATTTAAGGAGCCACAGCTGCATTGCAGCTGAAATCCAGCCAGATGTGCGAGCGGCACTTTCACTTGAACCCCAGTCATGCACAAGTAAACATGCAAAAATCTGTTGACAAGAGCAAACCATGAATGCCACAGCAGCTGGAGTGATGTGTAAGCAACTTCCCAGATGGCATCATTGTTTTGTCAACATGTCAGCTTCACACCCGATCGGCCACACATAAATACACACATAAATACACACATTAACACTGTCACACACTGTCGGAAAATGGGTTTCCATTGTAGTTTTTCGCAAAATAAATGCAATAAATTGTATGTGTTTCCACTGATTGTATTTTGGGCACTAGCTTCGTAATTCTCATGAAATTGCGCAAGACTGGACAATGTTGAAACCTTGTTGTGTGTTGTTACAGCTGTAGTTACATTTACAGCACTTGCCTTGAGACTATTGAATATTCTCAATATATAAGTTTTATATATTTCTATATCCAAATATCTGAAATTCCTCCTCATGAGACCACAAAAGCCTTTGAGATATATTTGAGAGGGTTTTGTTTTTTTTCAAAATTCAAGCGTGCCCATTATTCCACTTAGTTTTTATTGTGCTATTTAAGTTTTTCACAATTTAGGTTTTTCACATAAAACACCTCCTTATCCTAACCCTAGCCTAAACCCAATTACTAATTACCATTTATCAAAACTAACCTCAACCTTAAAACCTCATCTTCAAACTCAGTCCTTTGAAGTTCAGCGAAACAGTCCCACTGCGAATATGACCCCGCTGTGCTGGTAGAAAGGAGGAAGTTGGTACTCATGAGGTAGTAAATGTGAGCACACTCACACACACACACACACAAGACACCCATGTAGACAGACGCTTGTCTAAAAGTGATGAAAAATTAGTCTCTAAGCACCATCTAATAATATTCTTGGCTAATATTCAATGCTAAATAAAATAAGACATCGAGTCAGAACTGAAGGGTGTTTCCTCTTTATTAAAGAAATTATGTTTTTGGCATGTTGTAGAAAATGGAAAATGAAATTTCCTAAATGACAGGGAATGGTTCGCTAAATACATACGCAAACACAAGTGTTTACAGACGTGTGCTTTTCAGGCCACCCTCATGCCCTGACATTGTGGTAAAGCCTTCCTTACATTCCCTCACTCCCTCCCGTGACCTCATAGCGGTTCTGAAATAGCCCTGCAGCGGCTGGCGAGTCTCGATGCACGTAAAATGACACTGATACCTCCGAAGGCAAGCCAATGCTTCTGTGCCCAGCGAACCCATGTAGGTTATCTGCTCACAACACACACGCGACCGGCAGCAGGTACTGACACACATCCAATCGGTCCAGTTTATACGCCTTAGTCAGCAGCAGGACACAAGTCGCTCTGAGGGTTTGCAATAACCTGCTATGGAACAGACTCTTACGGATCAAGGGTAAGTTTGGAACACTGATATGGAGCAAAAGATCACATGGATTTACTGGTCGAAGCCTCTTATATCACAGAAATAGGATATTTACGATGCAACATATATAATGTCTTTTCTGAACACATTAGCTGCTACATTTTGTGTTGCTTTGTGTTACATTCAGCTACAACCTAAAGGTATGGAATTATTGTGTGGTGAAGATCTAAGAACATTAAAGCCTTGGGGGGAAAAAATCCCATTTTCAACTGTCTCTTGCAACTCACACTTGCATTTTTTTGTGTTTTTCAACAGAAAGAGAGAAAACAAAAGGATCAGGGAACGTGCTTGTTACTTTTAGTGCCCTTTGAAGGAATAAGAAAGAAGTGCAGATTTATCATTCGTTATATGGAAGAACCATAAAGGAAATGCCATCGCTCCAGGTTCATGTCTAAACAGAGCCAGCAGGGTCAAAGGTGATGATAATGTTTGTTTAAAAATTCTGTCCACCCTCTGCATTTTATATTTTATTATTGCGGCCGGCACAGATTGTCAAAAAGACTATGTTTGGTTTTTTGAGGGTTTGGGGCACAACTAGGGGGTGCCGTCTTTCATGATTTAGTACTAGCATCTAATACTGCTCTAAACAAGTTGGGGTGGGGGGCTCTTGTCAATCAGGTAAATTGCACCAGAGTATAAAAGCGAACGAGGTGCTTTACCGCTGCATCGGCCAGGGAACCTTTTCAGAGAGTGGCTGTTATTTAAAGGTGAAAGGTGAAAACTAATATCGTGATATTCATTTGATTTACGTGACACGTAGGATGTTGTTCTATCTTTTGGTCTTTCAATGCAGGGCGATACAAATGCACATGCTTCCATCCCCATCTATTGTGAGTTCACCTGTAAAGTGAATAACATAAGCACGGGTTTGGAGAAAAGTTAAAAATGTTTATTTCAAACACTCAAAACCCGGGGGGCAGATGGAGCCCAACCAAATGACCTTTCTAACTACCTCTTTGCTATAGCAATAACTAACGCTAGGAGTAACTGAAACCTAAACTGAAAGAAGGAAAAAAAACACTTCAATGATTTTTTGTTGGTGCAAAACATCAGTGCACAGACTTGTTGGACGTGTGCGACACACAAGTTGTGCACAGTACAAAAGTGTAAGCAGCAAGTCTGTGAGTTCCTGCTGTCCCTTCATCCGTCAAACTAAGCAGCATTAGAGGAGGCTGTCCCATCAATTATTCCACTCAGCACATCCATTATTAATGACTGCTACTTAAAATAAGACACTGAAGAACTGACAAGGCACCAAACTACGTAAAAGCTCTCTGCTGGCCGTTGTAGGAGTTTATGAGCATGACTGGATGTGGTCACGGACGTCCAGTTGGTACACTTGGTCCTTAGGATTTGCATCAAATGTCTTTATTTTAGTGGCATGTGTGTAGGTTCATACGTAACCTGCATGAAGGCGGGTGGGTGCTTGTTTAGGGATAATGTCTGGTGGGTCAGATGTTCCTTACGGGTCATGGAGAGGAGAAAACAGGAGATAAAAGCATCCTCAATCCTCTCCCTCCCACGCTCTTACTTTGTCTCCCTTCCTGACATTAGCTGGTCCTGTTTTATCTCAGAACACGCCAGTGGCAATGTCTCCCCATGTGGCCTGCTGTGTCACAGATGATCCATCACCACAGGTGTAGGTTTATTATTGGCCGAAGCCCACGGGTCCCCCGGATCCTCACAGATCAGCGGTAAATGCCAGCTGAGTGCTCTGATTGGTTCTGTCATGTACAGTGGGCCTTTTGCCAGCTTCATGCCCCCCAAACCCAAAAAGTCAGGTGTAGGCAGGTATGCCTGATGTGCGTGTATGCTGACCAGCACTCTCAGCACTTTCCTGCCAGAATCTTGACCCAAAACTGACTTTCTTACACGACCTTGAGGCAACTTTTCTGCTTGACCAAAGCTTTAGCAGCTTTACCGTGCGTGCCCACGGTCAGGGTTTGTCAAATCAATTAGATCTAGTCTGTGGACAGATTAAATTTACCTGGCTTTCAGTTTCAGTGATTAACTTCTCACTCTGGATCAGAGACATTCAGAAACATTAAATCAAGCATAAAAGGCTTTCCATGATGTCAAGATGATGAAATTAATCTCCAGAAGCTTCGTGAATGTTTGGATTCATCTTTTGAAGTGGACTTTGAGACCTAGAGACATTGAGAGTTTGGCTGGTGGACAATTAAATGCCATTGAAAGCATATTTTTACATTTCTACACCAAGTTTACAACAACTCTACTCCTACATCAAGTTTACAGCTATATTTTACAACTTGTCTCGTCATAGTGAGACTCTATTTAATGTTTGAAATTAGAGAAAAAATACACCCGTTCCCAAAAAAGAAGAAAAAAAACGAGTGGATATGTCACATCTTTGTAGATTTTTTTCCCCATGAATCCATATAAATATTTCATGAAACAAAAAATGTCCAAGTAAGTGACTTTTTTTTAGCGTCTTTGTTTACTTTCTGACCTTCATCTGAATTATCTGTCCATTTTCAGCACAATATGCTGGATATGCAGGAAATCTGAAGTGTGTGCAGACAGAAAAAAAAGATCAAAGACACGTCAAATGAATTCTAAAAGGCTTTCATCTGTTTCTTATCATGATGTGAAGTTAAAACAGTTTATAAAAGCCTTGAAACAACAGAAAAAGAAGAAATGGGTTTAATGCTGGATTTTGATTGCCTGCAATTCTTCTGTTTCTGTGAGTGGAAAATAAGCCTCTTTGATGCTGAGTAAGTATTAAGTTTATTGGATATAGAAATTTATTAAGGCCAGAGAAGACCGCAGAGATTTCATTTGGTTACATGAATGGGTGAGGGCTTATTAGCTTCCTACAATCTGATTTCAATGTTCTATTTTCGCCAACTTCTAATGTGTGTGAGAGAAGTCAAAGTTTGCATCAACAGGATATGGAAAACTGGCGCATCCCATTCCCAGCATGTTTTTATTCAGCCAGTTCATTATGAGAATACTGGTGTGCAAAATGAAGCACCAGCCACTCTTGTGATGCCTTTCAAAGCGGAGAATGAAATAACAGAGAAGGAATCCCATAATCCTCAATGAACTAAGACAGGATTTCAGCCAAATTCTTCCTCTATTCCTCCGTCAAACAACACACAATCACACCAACCCTTGACCCTCAAAGGACACAAATGATTACAGCACCTAAGTGACTATTATAAAAACAATTATAATATATAATTATATAACAATTTTCTAAAGCATTTTTTTATTCAGTATCTCTGCCTAACTGCCATTTTAACAATGGCTGCTTAATGGTTTAAAAGAGCAAGTCAAGGTTGATTGTCTAAGAGTTAAAGATTGCAGTAACTTATTTCAAAACTACTAACTTTTTCTTAAGTTTAGGTTATTAACATTAAGTCTTTTTTCAAGCATTAGTAAAGGGCTGTTTAATAAGCTTCACTAGTCAAGTTACAGCTGCAGGAAGACTGTCAGAGGAGGGAATCTGGAGGTTCCTCCTTTCTTTCTTTCCAAAATTCTCAATTCTATTTGACAGATTCAAGCCTCTAGTCATCAGTGAGATGTCATGTGACCATCTTGGATGAAGCCTATTCATCTGTGTTTGGGTGAGAGTGAGAGGGCCTTATTTTGGATAATTTTGATTTGTGTTAATTTAGCAGGAAAACAATATTCTGATATCATCACAAGGCTGAAAGAAATTCTATAAACCAACAAAAAGTGCCAGAGGTGGAAAAATTCAGAGGTTTTTGATTATTTGTATTCACAGTTGCTTGCTGTGGTTTATTTTTTTGTTGTTGTTGTTTTTTAGCATTTAGAATCTCTTAACATAGCGTAAGACTCAGATTGTTAATCAAAGATAATTATAGAAAATGATTGTCTTTATCAGAGCATGTCTGGAGTCAAGAGCATTGTTTTTTTTAAATAAGGGAAAGATTCAAACACACACACACACAAGAGAATATCAGACGTGACATTGCAAGCAGAATATATATAAGGACGATAACAACAAGTCTTTTCAAGTCCATTAAAAAGCTGTCAGCCTTTGGGAGATGTTGTAGATAGCTGACAAATAAAATTGAGTTGAGAAATAGGGACACACACACAATGTTTAAATCGATATAAAGTTCAAATGATAATAAACTTCGGAATTTTGTTTTTGTGTTCCAAACAGAAGCCTAAAATAGTATTAAAATCTAGCAACGCTCCATGAAGGGACCTCAGACAATGTGTGTGCAGACAATGGCTGCTTTTGTGCACAGAGGATCTACATTTCCTCATGTCGATCTTATTATTATTGTTATTATTATTATTATTATTATTCCATCATGGCAAGAGAAAAAAATGTAATGACTTTATTCAACTTTTCAGAGACAAATATCATTAAATTCCACACAAAAATACACACATGCAAGCACACAGCCGTTTTTATCAGGGAATATATGGGGCAAGAAGGAATGGAAAAAGGCAACACCATTATCACACCTCATCAGTTTGTATTATCAGGCAGAGGGAAAGATTTTTATAGCACAAAATCACCAGAGATTTACAAAATGACTGATTCCTCCATTCTGGTATAGGGCAGAGAGAAAGAGGGAGGGAGAGGCGAGGTCAGCCTGTTTAGGGTACCTGGACAGAAACCTGGCTTCCCAAGAGGGGGCGTGATAGTCGAACCATTTTAGACGAGGATTCTGCTTTAGATTCTGGGTAAACCAGAGATCTGAGAGTGGAGCAGTCTGTTGGGACGATCTGGTGCTATCAGCCTCTCCACATTTGATAGAGCCCGGCCGGCCTCTAGGGGCCTTCTGGGTCAGGAGAAGTATTTTAAAGACTATTCTGGATTTTTTTTGAGGCAGGCAATGAAGAGATGTAAAAGAGAAATATGATCTCTGTCTCATTAATTCCTGTCAGAACTCGAACCACAGCATTTCGGATCAGCTAGAGGCTTTGCGAAGAATTACAATAATCCAGCCTCAAAGTGACACGTGGGGGACAATTTATCAGCATATTTCTGAGAAAAGATGGTGACAAAATAAGAAAAAGCAATAACTGTCTGCATCAGGGTCAGCTTTTGCCCACCAGGTTGTATGGACCAAGAAAAGCAGCACCGTGTGGGCAGAACCTGAAATCCAGATCCAGAACCCGATGGTGGCTGAAGTCCACCATCATGGAGGAGAAATGGTAAAGAATGGCCAGAAAGAAGAGAAGTAGATGGGAAACTATCCTTCCTATTTGCCATATCTTGTCTCTGAGGAGTGTGCCTCCAGGGAGGAGATGATAGGGAGCGGAATTCAGTGATTTATTGATGTTCAGGTACCAAAACAACAGGGGGTTAAGGACAAACAGGGAGCATTACCATCAATCACACAATGAAAAAGATTTCTTCTATTCAATTATGGATTTATTGTGATTGAATAATACATAAAGCCACACAATTGTTGGATAGCATAAAGTCATTGTGGGTACACTTTTTTTTAACAAGGGATGTCACAAAGAGCCGTTGCTTTGACTCAAGACTCGAGCATCCAACATCAAAGAGAACGGGCGTGTTCCATGTGATGTGTGCGTCAGTGCTCCTCAGCGCTCCTGCACTCATTAAATCACCGTGTCCTTTCAAGTATTCCATAAGATTAAAGTTAGTCGGAGCACATGTCATCAACAAGCTAACATGCTGGGGATGAAAGGCACAGATCAGTGGTTTCCATGTCAACCCCATTGTGCACAGATCACATTTCAAAGTGTTGTTGGAGGGAAATCTTCAATATCTGGGTCTCCGTGCTTTATAGCTCAGCTTCAGGTGCATAATACAGTAGAGGCACGTTAACTACAGATTCCTGCCCGTGTGTGTGTGTGATGGGTGTAGTTCATGGAATCAGCCACCAGTCAGTGATATTTCTGTGCAGTATTTCCCACAATGCTCTAGGGTTTATTGGTTAAAGTTTCCTATTTATTTCATGTAAGGCAGAAAGGGCAGATCACTAGCCTGTTTGTGTATTTACAAAAGAAATGAGAAAATGCCATCTAAATCTGAAGCCTCATCAGGAAGTGAAGCAAAATCTGAAATAATATGTTAATAAGCTTTTCTCTATTTCTCAGCAAATGTTTGACCTTTCGGATTGATGGGCAATGCTGATTTAGAAACTAAACCAAACCATTTCACACGCACCAATTAGTGATCGTGAATTTGACCTCTACATTTAACCCATCCTGGACTCACCGGGAGTGAACACACGTGCCGGGTGCAGGAGCAGTGGGCAGAACTCTACTGCACCAGGGCAGCACTGGGGATTGGGTGCCTTGCTCAGAGGCTCCAGATTTGAAGCGGCAACCCTCCAGTTCCAAGAAAATACCTTTCTTATGTATAAACATGATTCTCACCAGTTTAGGATGCAAACCAGTTTAAATATCACTGCGGTCAGAATTGCTTAGTTTTATTTCAGTAGGATTTCAGATCTGTTGGTTTTTGTCCTTAGTTTTATGTTGTGTCATTGGCTGATTAACATGACCATAAAAAACAGATAATTGTAGTGATTATTAAAAAAGGTATGCGTGCCTGTCTTGTTGAACCGGATGGTCGTTGGTGTCCTAATGTGGGCCCAAACTCTGTCTGACAACATCACTTCTGTTTTCTACCATCTTTTTGTAAACATGACCAACTGTTAAAGCACAAAGCAAATCTGATAACAATTACGCAGGCAGGAAGACGTGGTATTGGAGCGAAAATCCTGGTGTGTTAATCGGATTGCTCATAATCAGATGATTCCTGTTGTCCGATAAAACATTAGATATTGTGTCATTTTGTGGTCCTGAAAATGGAAGAATTGTCCGTTTTGTTTTCTCTTCCTTCTCTCATACTTGTTTTTAATGGTCTCCTGCTTCTTCTCATCACATTTTCCCTTTTTCTACAGCAATCCATTGTTTGTCTCTTGTTTGTTTACACTCATTTTTTTGGATTTCCTGGTCGCAGGAGAAACTGCTAGGACTCATTTCTGTGTGTGACCTGCTCGCCATCATTAAATACTTTTAAAAACCAGTCAGTTATTTCTGTAAGGATTTGATTTGAAGCAGAATTCGTAATAGGTTGTGTCTGAAGGATGCCTGGGTATGAGTGGTGATAGGGCATAGACTGACATGTCAACCAATCACTGGACAACTGGGAAATATGAGATAAAATATAGAAGAAAAGATGAAGCACAAGAGAGCAAGACAAATGCTGAACCTTTTCCAAGTCCAGCAACAACAAAAAAGCAAACAATAAGGCAAAGGAGGGAAAAACAAATGGGATATTAGCCCGGGGTAGAGTGATAAGAGATGAGAATAAGCAGCTTCCTCTTATCAGTCCAGACAGAAACAAGCCCTGTCCATTCTAACTCACAGCCCAAAGACAGAAAAGGCCCAAATATGCACTCAAATACACCCTCCCTCAGGCTCACACACACCCTTTTGTGATTCAAAACATTCACATCAGTAGTGGCATAATGAATCATCCGTTTGTGCTGAGTAAGAAAACTCTTAGTTGGGTTTTTCTAACAACCCAAATACGTCTAGTACCGCTGAGAAGACACTGAAATATTCAAGAGTGCACAGACAGTGGAATGGAGCGCTGCTACAACTGTGCATGACGTAGAACATCGCACATCTGCCATCTGCCCTGGAACGTGGACTTCTCTGAGGAGCTGAGTGAGGTAAAAACCTTCTGGAAGACACACAGCAAATTTGCTCACCAACGAGGAAACGGTGTGTGTGTGGGGGGGGGGACCGAGTTCTGATACTGGATTGAAGGATTTAGCGAGGATCACAACAGCCCAGTGGGGGTCTCTGTTGGACACTTTAGCGGAATAAAAGCGACCCTGGATTCATGTGCAGCTCCTGCCTCCACCTTTACCTGCTGAGGTCTCACAGTGTCACAGGCACACACTGAGATGGAGCCGCTCTAGTTGTCACCAGTAATTATTCTGTAATCTTTGTTATTTTCTATGTTTAATTCACCCCTGTGGAGCCGTGAGCCGCCAGCGTGCAGCGTCGAGGTCAAGGTTGCCGACTGGAAGCTTGACATTACAGGATATCATATATAAAAATGAAGGATCAAACTAGCGGAACTACACCTTCATTTGAACCCTGCATGCATCGTGGATGACACATTCATCTAAACTTTAGCATATGCACGCATACACGTACACTGTTGATGTAATAGTGGTTAAAAGAGCTGGCAGCCAAGGTTGGCTCTGGTTCCCAGTGTTTCTATATGCAAGGAGAGTTAATAGCTCAGACAGCTAAATGATGGACCCTCCCTGGCACCAACGTTCATTTGGCTGTGGGAGAGCATCACTTTAAAAAATAATGTACTTAAAAATTATAATATCATCACATCTGTCCTCAGGAGCCATCCCAACGATATGGGGAGGACAAGCTGGCAACCTGGGGAAAAGGAAATAGAAAACTGACCCCAAGGTTGTGTAAACAGGACCGTACTCAAAAGTAGCACAATTTAAATCTCTGCTCCAGACCTGGAAATGCACAGCTCAATTTAATCTAATACAACCTTCCTGGGGCTGATTTAACACCGCCCATCAACATGAGAGCACGAGCTTGACCCAGAAACAGAGAACAAGGCAAAAATTTTAAAAAAGGCAAACTTGTTCCTGCCTGAGATGATTAAATATTTGCCAGCTACACCTTGAAAGAAGCTAAAGCTTTTGTCTGTGACTACAGTGAAGCTCTGAACAGAAGATTAAATGGTTCCATCACACCTTCGCAACATGAAAACATTAAAAGAAGACACCTTTACACAGCAAAATCCAGTGTCGGGATTTAGCTGTGTTAGTTCCCTGGCACTGCTTGGTTCAAAACGTTAAATTAGCACACTGAGCTAACTTGTTTTGACACATTTCACAAAAAAAACTAAAGAGAACCCAAACTACATGGAAACTATAATAAAAAATGTCAGGGTTGTGGTTTTGTGGTCTGTAGAATCTGGATAATCTTTATGTATTTAAGGCAGGAGTGAACCTGGGTGCTATGTCACCATTATGTCCTGCTTTTAGTGCCAAACCAGACCTGAGACCCCAGTGTAAAAGAATGCTGAGTAAGCATGAGTGAGTGAGAACGGGAATCTGCTGCTTTGTAGAGACATTAAGTCTCACACAGCCTGATGGATCACATATGTGACAGCAGCCCATGAGCCCTGCCAGTGTATGGGTTGTCTGCGCCACACGCCAACCGAGCCCCTGTGTTTCAGCCACAGATCTGCCTGACTGGTGAACGGGCATGATTAATGGCCTCTCAGTGCTGACGGCTTCTGTGCTTGGCAGAAGAAGTTAGATTAGAGCATCTCAGAGGGTGCAGCCGTGAAGCACCTGCGTCGGGTCCACTCAGCACACTGACAATAAATGAAGTTGAAAAACATATATGTTGTGTTAGGTACAGTATGTGAACAGGTTTGTACACAGTGAGGAAACCCATCCATCCCTCTCTTAGCTGGGTCACCAGAGGAGCTTTGTCAGCTGCCTTCCAGCAAGAGACAAATCGCCAGCTCATCATTCTCAAATTTTAAAATGCAGGTTTGGGGAATTTTAGAGGAAGTCGGAGTACCTGGAGAGGCATTATGGGTAAGAAGACCAGATTTGTTCCTTATTCCAGGCCTGTTGAGGTGCTTCAACGTTTGGCAGGGGCATTAGGAAACAAGTAGGAATGCAAACTAAGGGCTTAATTTACTCAAATGTCTGTTAAGTAGTGCTAAATTGTGTGGATGTGGTAACAATTTGCATGCTTGGTTTGACTGTGTTTTGCCAGTGATCTACCAATGGAAGTGACAAGTGCAAAGAGCAGCATTTAAATTTGCTTCAACCGAGTCCAAAGAGTGTGTATAGGAGGCAAATCAACACCCAAAGGATCGTCAAAAGAGGAATCTAAACATCAGAAAAAGAAATCTGATATGGAGCGACAACTGTGCCAAAGTAAAGAAAACAAAGAAAACAGTGGAGTAAAAAGAAGGTGGCCGAGGTGATGACCCGAGGCAAAAAGGAAAGTTATTAAAATTATAAGAATAAAGACAGTGCAGCCCTCATCGCAGGCTCTCATCCAGTGCACGGGAGGAGCGAGCAGTGTCCGATGTGGCCATTGCTGCACCCACCACACAGCTGGTCGGCGGCGTGTCTGGCCTAACAACGCAGGAGTAAAGTCAACCGCTCCGATTGCGCTTGGGAAGCCCGTTTACGCTTGTAACTGCGTAAAAGCCGTGTTTGAGTCCAGTTCTTCCTGTGCCAATGAAACTTTTATGTACCTGCCCATTACCATAGCATTATCATAGCATTATCATAGCATTTAATACATCTGAGAGCCTCCAAGCAGCTCCAAGATGGAGCAGCTGGTTTGCTGATACGTCTAAATGAGTTTTTTCTTCTGTCTTTCCACATTTCCTGGCGCGAATGTGAAAAAAAAATGCAATGTAGTATATTCGCTAATATTTCCTCCCAATATTCTGCTCAACCAAGCAGAAACAGCTCATATTGCACACTCATTAAGGCCAAGGTGCTTAGCAGACGGCGTGCGCGGTTTTGCCCATTTCAAAGACACCGTGAGTAGAACCGCTTGCACATATGTTTGCATGTTTTAGTACCTGCAAACCTTTAGGAAATCGCACCTTAATCCCAGGAGTGTACACGTATCTGGATAGTTTCATTGATGATCGGCTTTCTTTGACATCACCCGTAGCAAACCAGTTGAAAAGATTCAGGTTGAAACTACGATTCTGCCAACATTTAATACATAAAAGGAACTTTAAATAAACCGTAGGAGGCCTTGACGCAGCTACATTTAACGCTTGTCTTCATGTGAATGTGGAGTTTTATTTCTGTTTCTGTTTTTCCTCCAGCATGTCTTCTATTCATTTTGGGTTATTTTGTTTTTCTATGCTGCAACTTTAATGTTGCTTTAGGTTGCTGTCTTGGTCAGGCTGCCTTTCAAAAAGAGGTCATCGCACCTCAACGGGACCGACCTGGTTAAACAAAGGCTACGCAAAAAGATCTTTTTAAAGGATGCAGAGTGCACTGAGGGACGGCCATCTCTGGTCATCCATGAAGCATCAGAGAACCTTCAGTCAGTAAAGAGATTTTTCAACTCCTCCATCGACAGAATTATATAAAATTCCATTGGTTCTTCAAGTCAAAAACCCTAATAATGTGATTGGGAAAGGAATTCCTGCGCAGCCTCCCTAGCCTGGAAAGAGCTGGCAGAGGTGACTTTAGGTCACTGGAAAGCTTAATGGATTGAACTGAAGGTCAAGCACTAACAACCACCTGGTTTTTAATAACTGCCATAACAGCAACGTTCTCAGTGGACATCAGAGCCAGATGAGGTGCTTCCTTGATGCCGGTTTCAGGAGTTTCACCAGACAACAAAATGAAAACGGCAGCTCTTAAAGACACATTGTGCTTCAGAGAAGGATCGATGCAGGTTTCCTGCTCTGCTTTAACTGCTGCCATGTGGGGAATCTTGAGCTTCAGGGTGAAATGACAGAATTGGGGCAGCCAGTTGTGAGGAGTACCACCCGATGTTCAGAGCCGCTGGCAAAGTCCCGCGTCCTGAGTAAAGACGGCAGCCTGTGGATCACAAGAGGGTCCTCAGACCCAAAACGTTGTCACACAGAGACCCGAGCATCTTAGATCTGCATTATCAAACCATGGAATTGCTGACAGAGTTCTTCTGGCCTCCAACATCACTGGAGGCTAAAGAATTTAATAAAGAATCACTTAAGGGGGCTTTTGAGGGTAAAAGTCACACAAAAACACTGGAAAAGTGTTAATAAATGTGTTTTCATCTCTTTTTCTACTTTTCCCACCCTAATAAGAGTTATTATACAGGTTTTCCATGAAGAAGGAAACATCGTAGTGGGAGTGCAGCACCTGGAGCTAAGCCACATGGACCTGCTGTGAGTTTGCGGCTCCCATTTAGCGCGTTGCTGAACAGATCATTACAACCTTGTTAAGGCTGAAAAATGACCAAATTGTTCCAAATCATTTATATGAAGGAGAAACCCGTCTTTGCGTAGCATTTTTCGCTATTCATCTGTAAAGCTTCACCGTCACGTCAAAAATAAAAGCGCTGAATTGCAAGAGTAAAGCAAAGGGAACGTGCGTATTTTGTAATTATATTAGATGAAGTCGATACAAATGAACGTTCACAATTCCAGGTTTCCTGTTATAAAAGTCTGAATCTATGGAATGACCCGTTCACCTGTCGCTGTTTGCTCACACTCCAGATTTATTGCAGTTCAGCAGCAGGAGAGCTTGTGATGATAACACATGGGTGGCAAGATAAGAGAAGGCTCTCTCTCCCTCACACACACACACACACACACACACAGGTCCTGTCCTCCAGCAATGGCAATATTGCACCGTTATCAGGAGACAAACTACTGAAATAATTAAGTAAGAAAGCTTCGGTGGGAACACCCAGTTTGTATCACACTCTCCTTAGAGTCATAAAAACACACTATGACTGCACATCACAAGATGGGATGGAACCTGAATAATGGGATTTAACTGGTATGAAGCTGGCAGGACGGAGACTGAAGCTCTCCGGTGTTCATCACACTATTCTTATGTAACTGTTTCTGTTGTAACCGTTATCTAAATTGGCCCCCCTCGTTTCCATGGTAATGCAATTGCTGCGGTCAGCAACCATATATTTAAATATCCTTGCAACAGTTAATGGTCCCCGACGTCCTCGTGAACTGGCACCCTTGCTGACACACCGGAGTCGCATCGATATTCCGGCGGCGTGCCGCTCATCCTCTCTGAGTGTCTGTCTTTGCTTTCCTTTCTTCCTCTTTCTCTCTTGCACCTCCTCTCATTTGTGTTCAGAACCTCCCGCTGCTGAGGAAATCATTTCAGACAACCGAATCAGAACGATTTGCATATCCCCTCTCAGAGAGAGGTCTTACCATTGCACGGCTCATTCAGATTCATGAGGACAAGGCCAGATGGGTGCCCTCATTGGCCCTGTCAAGGCTCCAAACACGCCTCTGTGATCACAGCTAACAGCTATTGGATGGCTCTTCATTAGCAAACGTATCGCTGTTGACCCACTTGCGGAGGGGTTACAGTCTTTGTTGTTTTTTTTCTCCAGGTTGTACATGTGCTGTGAATCAGGGCCCCGGAAAAGAAAGGTGTTAAAAATGTGTTCAAAACCTCAAAGCACTTCAAAGTGTCAGGACTGAGGCAATATTCCATCACACGTCTGCAGGGATCTTTTTTTTTCATGACAGGAGTAAAATCTTATCTCTCCAGGCTTTTCCAGGATCCGGTATCCCCTGGAACTCCCTGTTCTGGGGTTTGGATCGTACTGGAAGACACGGCTGACCGGAATTTAAGAGGAAGTGTTAAAATGATGTAACTCTGCATTGAAGAAGCGAGTCGCCCCTGTGATTATAATAGATTTCTAACCTCAGTCTTCCATAATGCATGGCTGTATCGTCCAGTCTAAAAGCTTATCGTGAGTTTCCGGATACAGCCGTGAAAACCACGGCAACGCACACGACAAAGAGGAAAACGTCAATCCGTCCACCTCCTTGAACTGCACGGCAAATAGCGTCTAACCCTCTCAATGAGCTTCCCACAGAGGGACACAAAACAGTATTTTATAAGTATTTTGCTGCTTTATGGCAGTGCAACAAAAGACGCTGTTGCTGCATGGTTACGTGACTGACGGGTGCATCATGGGAAAAAAAATTGGTCTTATTACGACTGGATGAAAGTTGAAATATGCTTTTTAAACTTTAAAAAATAAGTCATTTACATGGGCAGAAATGAAATCCATCTTTCCATCCATCCACCTGCATCCAACAGCAAATTAAACAGAATATTATGTTGGTAGACTGTGTTCTTTGATGCTCTTTGATCTTTTCCCTTCATAAACAGCCACCAGCCTCACATCAGGACTCCTCAGTGATCAGTTTAAACTCAACCTGCACAAATGGGATCCAAGATCATATCCTGGCCTTTTAACGGTGCTGCAGGTTTGCCGCAGAACTCCCCACAATGGCTTCAATTGCTCCATATTTCACCTCCTCGTCTCTATCCTTTTTTCATGTCACACACTCGCGTTTGCGCTCCTTATCTGCTTTACCCTTTCCTCTTACTTTGACTTACTGTCTACCTCATAGTCCCCTAATTCATCCACCTTGAACTCTGCTTTCCCTTCTGTCGACGCTCCACGGGGCACACTACAGCCTCTGAGTAAGTCCAGAACTCCTGCAAAACGAGCTGTTTTCGATGTTCAAACGCTTTCTCCATGATGCTAATGCTAGCATCAGTGGTTTAGCATAACAGATTAGGATTCTGGCAGTTTTTAAGTCAAATACTGGGATTCTGGGGTTTGCCTGTCACGTTAGGGCTTAGCTTTGGACCATTATGGATAGTTTCCATCCTATCCGGAATTGTTGGAAAGCTATCGTTGATAGCAAACATTCATATCACACTGGGCAATGCGCCTTTTTTCATATGAAGCTAATTTTACATCTGCATTTTCAACCATATGTTTTGATATGGGGCAAAATCAAACCAACAGCTCTCCTGATCTAGGGTTGGTGAAACGTGATCTGAAAACAAATAAACCTTCAATAGCAATTCAATAGTCTTGACCTACAAATCAAGACTCGAAAACATTGCTTGATATTAAAGAGACTCGTTCACTCGTTCCCAGTAATGTGCTGGCATTTTCCCTGGAAGGGCTCACGTGTGAACGACGGCGCGAACCCTGATCAATTTTCCTGAAAATCCGCACTGACAATTTCCCACCTCCAGACCTAATGATATTGCAGGGAAATTGCTGCAAAGGCCGTGTTGGAAATGAAAGTAGGGAAATAAATGGCGCCCCTGCCTCAACTCCCGTCCTCCTGGAATGTATTTCAGCTTCAGTCCAGCTCAGCAGCACTCTTTTAATGCCTCTCTTAACACGCTGATTACTTTTTTCCTTGATTGATTGAAAGCCAAAAGCACAAACGAAAAATGGAATCGTGCAAAAACAAGTTTGTCATTGTTGAGTTGTCCCCCCCTCCTCATGTGCTGCTGCTCCTCCAGAAGACCTTTTAAGGACATCACTGCGGCGTACTTAAACAGTAGTGACATGACAATGTTCCAGAACAGAACTGCATGCATAAATAATGCTAATCAATTTCCCTTGATTGCTAATTTAGCCCATAACCCGTAAGCCTCCAGTGTCAAACACACTTTGGAGCCCTTAAACTTGATCTCATCCAGCTTTATGCTTGACCTTAAGTCATTACTGGTAAGTAGCTTAACCCCCTTTAATAAACATCCTGGTGTGGTGATCAGGTGACTTTCTTCCTTTCTTGGAAGTGACGGAGGAAGCTAATTTCAAAAAGCTTGTTTTTCACCTTTTTTTCATGCTTTTGCAGAGCAAAATAATCCAAAAGTAGCGGTAGCCCTTCAGATCTCCATAAAGCTAAGGTGATAGCATGCTAATATAGTCCCCATTTTGGTTTTTCAGCTGCACAGTTGAATGGCTTCACTAAGGTTAAGAGTTCTGCCTTCACGCAGCCTTCAGCCGTGGCCATTCAATTCTAAAGCAGCGACAAAAGGACACTGACTAAAACCGCCACTTCGGAGCGTCAGGCTGTGATTCTAACACTACTCAGCAGTTAGAGCCGGATACGCCACAGATCATCAATTATTCACACAGATATCACGCTGCCGTCACTTTTGCCCACTGTCGATTTAAAGGCAGCATCGATCACGCGTACGTGTAATGAGACCGTGCAGCAGAGGATTTTACCAATTACACAATATCACAAACAGAAGAATCAATTCAAATCATTTGCATTGCCGACCTTTTTTCATTCACCTCATGAGCAAAAATACTGTTACTACTGTCCATTACAGCAAATCAGCGCGCCCGCTGACGCCCCACAGAGGCGTTATTGCCTCTGTGCTCTGCCCCTCTGCCTTCCTGTTCAAAGAGACTTCACAGGAAGTGAATTCCATTCAATTAACTTGATCACAGAGTTTTTCCACCATTTTCTACCACAAAGCAATTTCCCTCCAAGCCCCAAAGCAAATCAGGAGGATTTCCAGCAAAACAAAATCCAAAATGAGTATAAAAGCTCTGCCTCAAAATAGATTTGGTAATTATTTATTGATTTCAAATGTAGCACCTAAAGGGCTCTCCCAGGGAAACAATAATGCCTTTCTCATACGCTCGCTACGGTACAAATGAATGCGTTTCTCTTTGTTTTTTGACATCGCAAATGAGGGCGACGTGAAATAAAATGTTTGCCTCTACCAGCATGTCTGATCTGGCTGTTTCTATGTTTAATTCACTCAATTTTCATCAGTTTTTAGCACTTATGGGCGTTTAAAGGCAATTTGATGCATCTGGACGAAAGTGACGCGGGCACGTTTGCATGTCTGAATGCAAATATGGGAACAATTGGCCACGTGCAAGAGCACCTGTAAACACTCACCCAGCACAAACACACACACGCACACACGCACGCACACTCAGTCACAAAGGTGAATAAATGACAATCAGACAGGAATTATGGACCTCGGTGGAACAATCAACACAATGGCTGAGCTGCACCAATGTTTTCCCTGATAAAGGCTAATTCTCATCCGCATCAGACAATAACCCACCGAGTGTCTGCAGGTGCACGTGAGCGCTCGGGGGGGGGGGGGGGGGGTTCTGAATGTATTCACGGTCACTGAGGAAGTCCTTGGAATCACAGCTGCGGCCTTGCACCCAACAAACCGGCAGCACATTCACGTATATGTTTACATTTGTTCCAAATCAGTGAAAATCAGCTTTGAGGAATTCTCTTGTGCTTTGATCATTGGAAGGTCAGGATGACTGTGGAGGATTGTCTTTGTTGTACAATATGCAGCGGCAATTTGGAACTCTGTGTGTTTGTTTCTCCCTGTAACTCAGTAAGCTGACGCCAACAGTAGCAAACAATAGATTTTGGCACGAGCATAATGCAGCGGTCTGGGCTAAACCAGACAGACTCCACATTTTTGCACTAAATAAAACTGTTCTGTGCGTTCGCCCTATTTCTACATACTGAATCCCAAAATCCTCATTCTACTAAAGTGTGTTTCTGAAGTGGCGCAATTCCACTGAACTGTTTTTGGGTTAGAACATGATTTAGGGTAAGAGTAAGGAGCCAGGTGGATGGATTCCCCACAAAGGCATAAATGTGAGGAGTGTGTGTGGGGAGCTGTTGGATGTCAATAAATGCATGTTGAGACAAGTGTTGGGGGATGGAAATAAAGGAATCAGTGCAACTGATGCAAATAAATGGCTTTTGATGTGTGTGTGAGGTCACCTGTACAGTGGCTACTGGTATATTGCTGAATCCTGACTGGTCCCCGTGGGATTGCCATCAGTGCTTATGTTCCTAGAAGATGGACATTTCAGAGTGATAGCGGCTGCCGACCATCGCTGCATTGGTCTGATTCTCCTGTTGCTCAATGATGTGCTGGTTCTTTACGGCCAGGAAACGTGTAGGAGGGCAGAGCAGGGGGTGTGAAGTTCACCAAATTGCAGCAGTCCAATCAGGGAGTGAAGCCAGAGCTGATTTGATATCCCGGTGCAGTCTTGATAACAGATCAGAGCCACAGTGAAACACACATGCCCGCCCGTGCACGTGTACACAATGCTGTCATGCCGAGGGAAAAAAAGCCTCTTCTCCGTTCTTCATTCTGGGATTGCATTGATTGTTTTAGAGCTGCAGGTTCTCTATTGATTCCTTCTAATCATTTTTAAATGAACAATTATGGCCGTGTCACCAGTTGTTGCTCGCAGCTACCCCACGATCGCTCCCGTCCATTTCTCTGATTAAAAACATCTCCTCTACATTCAGGTAATTATTTGACAGGATTGTTTGGGATTAGCATGATTGCTTTTATTTGTATCTGCCTTGTTTTCCCCGATTCGCTGTGCCATTGTGTGTGTGTGTGTGTGTGTGTGTGTGTGTGTGTGTGTGTGTGTGTGTGTGTGTGTGTGTGTGTGTGTGTGCACAGCGTGATATTTATGAAGGATTGAGGATGTGAGTAAAGGTATAGCTCAGGTAAAGGTCACTGATGCTCTGGCTTTGCTAATAGACAAGGAGATAAAATATCATACCTGGCTGGCTAATGTATGACGCTTTATCTTGAAAACACCACCTAAATACAGCAGTGTGTGTGTGTGTGTGTGTGTGTGTGTGTGTGTGTGGTAGGTGAAACACAACCATATTGAGTCCTATTTCTGGGACCTTGGAGAGCATTCGCTTCAGCAAATCAGTCCAGCCTTGGATGCAGAAATAAAGTCTGATTGGTTTTTATCCCACCTGTTATTTGTGTTACTGCTCCCCAGTGAGAAACGACAGCTAGTTGCAGCGTGAGGACCGGTTTACGGCTCTACTTATTCCCCCTTTGGGCGCTAAATTCCACTTTTGTGATAGTGTTTGTCTGATTTGTTAAAAAGATGAAATTATTCAAAAGTAACATTGAGGTAAGCCGTCGTCGATCGCTTCAGAACTGAAACTGGGGGAAAGAAAATAGATGAGGCAGAAACATGGCAAAAAAAAAAAATTAGAGGAGGAAGGTCACAGGCGTAGAGGGGTCGAGGGTGCCTGGGTGGAAAAATGATGAAGCAGAAGATGAGAAAAGCCAAGAGGGGTAAAGAGAAGAGACGAAACGTGAACGGAAACGAAGCACCAGCATGAAAAAGCTCATTTAGAAAGACTGGATCTGTAATTTGTAAAACACTAATTATACACTTGCTGCTCCACCTTTCGCTCTTCCTCCGAATTCCTGATGGGGGGGCGTCTTTAGCGATAAGCTAATACCAGGTCATTTAAGGACACGTTTTCTCAGTCCCAAAAAGGAGACATTTTTAAAGAATACACACATTTTCAAAGGCTGATCACACCCTTGATTCAGTGCACTTTTATTTCCACTGATGGGAAATTCATCATAAGTTGCAGATTTAAAGGATGATGTTTGAGGTTAAGTGCATGTTACCAATTAAGATTCAGTAATGCTCACTCTACCCCTCTCTCCCCAATAAACTCAAATACCCACAGTTCCCTCTGGCCCCATGTCATGCCGTATTAGCTGCCTAATTCCCAGAAATAAAGAGCTACCAAGGACAGACAGGAAGCTGAAAGACCAGAAATGGTTAAAAGTGGGAAAGGAGCTCGTAGGAGAAAACGAATGATGAAATTAAAAGATCATTAAATATACACCGAGGGCACCGTGTTTGTCTCATCAAGCCAATCAACTGGCTAGTGATAGGGGCTGGAATATGGCCGCTGCTGAACACAGGCTTATTTTGTTTGCTAATTAATGCCGGGGCATCATTGTTGGCAGGTGCTGCCGTCCTTGGCTTTCTTTCTATCCCCCATCGTCTTCCTCACAACCGAGAGAAGATGAAAATGACAGAGCACTGATGAAAGTGAATCTCAGCACCAGTGATGTGCTCATTAAAAGCTCAAAAAGTGGTCTGATCCAAACTAGGAGAGAGGTGGCGTGAAGCTCAGGCGTAATCAATAGAGGATGTGTCTTTCCTGGAGACATTCCCAGACGTTGGCGTATACGAGTGCATGGACACAGCACGAGTGTTACTCCAAAGAGGCATTTTACTGGTTTTAAAAGCACTCAACAAACACGTGCACGCGCTCGTGCACGCACGTTTTGTACGTGCAGAGGTCATGAAGTGAAGTTGGAATCCTGTCGTGCATCAGTACATCGTGACTTTTTTTTCAAAAACGCAGCTAAAACGGGGGAATGAGCAGCGTGCACAAGGCTGGAGAGCACGCACCATCCGCTCAGAAGCTTCTTCACGGGCCACACAAGCATATGTTTTAGCCACAAACAGTGTAAGCGTTTAAGCAATTGTTCTTGCAGGGATACTGTGAAATCCGTGATAGTCCAATTATGACCCGGATGTTCAACACAGTAATGGGGATAAGTGTTCAGCTGTGCTTCCTTATTGTGGGAGGTTGGATCTTCCACCTGCTTTCCATTGGAAGGCAATAGTTTGCTTTGCGAGGGTCTATAAAGGCGTTTTTAGAAACAATACGAGAGCTGAATGTTGAGTTTCCGTCCCTCAGGAGGGCGGGACGCAGTGTGTGGGATGATGCCAAGTGCGGGTTGCATCTGGAGACCACAAACCAGAACAGTGGGCACATGAAGAGTCTGACAGCTGACAACTGTCGAGAGAAGACAGATGGACAAGAGTCCTTCGTTTCCAGCCTGAATTCCTGAAAGTGGGAGAATTATTCAAGAACTGGGAGGACAGGTTGTGGAAGCTGACGAGCTGGTGCACGTTCCCCAAGCCAACCTCGGACTCATTACAAACATTACTTTGCTGGGAGCAACATTAAAACAAGAACTGATCTACAAACAGTTGCCAATTATCCAAAAGGAGTTCTGAAGCAGCTACCACTCATGTCAAGTTAAAAATCCAAACCTCAGAAGTCTGGGATTTATTACAACAAGGACGTATCAGCCTGTTTTCATTTCTACTAATGGAAAACACTTGCAAACATTTACACGTGCCATCTTTAACCCTGCCACACTGACAATGCTGTCACAATAATTGGGAATACCATGATTCCTCTACCAGAAAGCTGTCAGCAGCTCGGACAGATTGGTGCAACACTTTTGAACCAGCCTGGGATGGTGATGATGATGATGATGGTGATGATGATGATGATGACGACGATGATGATGGTGATGATGATGATGGTGATGATGATGATGATGATGACGACGATGATGATGGTGATGATGATCATCATCATATAATACAGCCGGGAACGTGGAGATTGGTTAAGATAGGGGGATTGTTCTATGTTCATCCTCACATTTATACTTTCATAGATGTAAAACATTCTAAAATGTAAACCCGATGTTGACCTTAACCCACAAACGGGCTTTTGAAGTTGTTAGGCCCATAAAAAAGCCCCCCTGCAAACATAAACCCACTTTGCTAGTAAAATGAGGACGTTGGTGCTCCATTTACAGTCAATGTGAGGATGCACACACTGTAAAACAGGATAATATTAACTGATATAACTGATTTGACTGATAAAAATTGATGTTCAAATGGATAAATGTGACGTCTTAGTAACTGTGCAGCAGCTGCAGATGTGATATTAACCCAGCTAATCCTTGTTGTATGGCATCAAGTCAATTATCTTTATTAAAATAGAATGTACTTGAGCCCTAACAATATGGTGCTTATTTATTCATTTGCTAATTCAGTAAAAACAGCTGCAATTAAAATAAAGGTAAAGAAAATAAAGACGGTAGAAGCAAATTAATTACAAACTTCTGGTGTCTCCCAGATGATTTGTGGGGTTCTAGTCGGGGACGTTCTCACTGTAATCAGCTCAAAAACAAGTCGTGATGATCAGCGGAGGTCTGCACAACAGTGCACAGTTGGTCCTGTGGGCAGGAACTTGAAACTGCGGCTCCACTTCCTGGATGCTACTGTGGATAATCTGGCCAGAACTGATGCCAGCAGAGCCAAATGGCAGCAGCAATATCCTGGATTTGACTGGCTCTCCAGCAGGGAGGAAGCGGAGACATGTCTATTATTGTTCATCAGCAGTTATGACAGGATGCTACTCAATGATCTCCTTCTGCAACGTCACAAAACTGGCTAGCAAAAGAAAAGTGCGATCAAGAAGTAATTCAGTATATAAACAGACACAGCAATGATTGTTAGCGTCTGGCTAACAAGGCAGCAAGAATCTGGGATAAATTCTTACTTCAAAATGACAAAGCACACACTCCCCACAATTTATATACCAAAAATAGGGACTTCACTCAAGGCCGCGCACACATCTGCAGCAGATATTTGCTGCTGTAAATATCAGACATGGGTTGCGCAATCAGACATTATCGTCGATAAGGCTGACGTATTTTCCTCAGACAAAATGTCGGAGAATAGTGAACGCATCGCTTCGTGCAGGGGCGAACGTAAATTGGGACAAACCAAAGAATTGATAAATCAGCCTACGTTATGGTGTTGAAGAGCTTTGGGAGAATTGTGTTTCCATAACTGGGTAAATCCAGCTGATGGTTATATTTATTTTGTTTATTCAGAAGCCACAAACATCTAAAATTGGCATTTTTGACAGGCCTGAACAGTTTTCCTTCTTGCTCGGCATCACTCCATTAATGAATTGTGCTCAAGAGATCCAATTATCCCTAAGAGGAGGCGCGATTGCGACAGGAGAGGGAGTAGCTGCAGTCAAAGGAAGTGTGAGAATAAATGCGTCATAGGTAAATTGACTGAAATGAAGAGTGGAGGCCCCTCGGCTGCCAGACCGCCGATATGATGACAAAGGAACGCTGGGTTTCAACAGCCGTAACATAAGAAGGCATCAGATAAATCAAACATCAATGGGAGAGACTTCAGAGCTTTGTAGGGCAGGCGAGGGCACCGTGAGTGATGGCAAAAGGCCGATTCAACAGCTTACCGCCGCAATCCCCCCTATTACCCCCTCGATCCCTTTTCTCAGTCTGATTTTCTCTGTCGCTCTAATGTACTCTTATTTTCAGTCTCACTCCTACAGATTGCAGACGTTTGTTTATCTTTCCCTAATTCCACTTGTCACTCAATCTCTTTCACCAGACAGATCATTAGGATTAAGGCTCCGTCCCATCAAATGCTGATCTGCTACAGTGGCGGAGTGTGGGAACCAGAAAATGAGCTCCTGGCAGATAATAGCCTGCTCGGTACCTTGCATCAGACCAAAGAGATGGGGAGGGTAGAAAGGAGATGAGCAAATAGGAGAGAAGTGTCTGCAACATGCCCATTTCAGCTTTACGGACAAGAACACGGCATGATTTTAAAAAGTTGTTGCCCTTTATGTCCAGAACTTTAAAATATCGAATCAAAAATGCGTAAGACAACATATTACTCAAAGGAAAATTCCCTGTTTTCATCAAACCTCCCACAGCTCCTCCAAACAACAATGTCAAATCCCCACGTTAACCCTCTGGGTGGAGGACCTGAACAGCAGCGCTCAAAACATGGACTCCACTGTGGTCGCAAACCTTCCTGAGTATTGTAAACACCATCATTCAGCGCGGTGGAAAGCCTCCATACGACAGTTCCCCTAAGTTAACTGATTATAGACCAACCGACCAACATTCCCAAAACCATCACGCTCCCAAGTCGCCTCCTTAACTGTCACAGCTTCACCAACTCCGCTGCCTCTACCACAACTCTTACCTTCAGGCCCATTTTCCTGGCTGTAACACACACTCTGCGCATGAATAACAATGGTTGTGTGTGTGCACGCGCACGTGCGTGCGTGTCTATGAGAGCTCTTCAGCCAAACTGCTGATGGTCTTCCAGCAGGTGGTTCAGGGACATAAGCAGTGACATCTGTGCTGAACAGGAAGTGGGTATGCTCTATGTTGTTGGTCTTTGCATGTGTGTTTGTGTGTTCGCTGTCAGGGCGGAGTGTGTGCTTGGGTTTGGTCCTCCAACGTCAACCTGCGTTGAGTCACTTTCTCCTCGTGATTTATTTCCCCTTCTTGCTAAATCTAGACTCACCAAATACAAATGTGCAAACACTTGGCTTGAATATTTTATGGCCCCCACTTGAAAGTTTCATTATTTTCTACCTTTTCCAACCATTTGGAGGAAGCAAGGTCAGAGAGCTGGAAGATCTATTGACAGAGTTGCTGCTCCGACTCAGGAGTACGAATGCTTCATGGCCCAGTCATTGATGAGGTGGCAACACCTTAAACTTCATCGCCTCAGAGAAACTGTACAGAAAGACTCGCTTCATGATCACTGGTGGCTCAGGGGTCATCGACAGGGGTTTTGGTGGAGCGAGGTTTTGGTGAATGATCTAGTTGGTGTTTTAAGATAAGATCAGAAGTTTACAGTCTAAAAACCCAACCCAAACCTGAATGTAGCCTCTAAACAGGCCCAAAATGTTGTGATCTCTGTTGACTGATGAGCAGGCTCATTAGTGATGCCCACGGAAAAGGAAATGGATGGAGAAGAATCCTGAATGTTGGTCCTCACATTGTAGGTCACACAGATTGTAGAATACTTTTATCGGCAAATGGGAGAAAATCATTCAAAATTAAATATTTAAAGTGTAAGTGCACTTAAAACAAAGAAAATATGAGCTTTGTTAATGAAATAACCATTGTTTGCAGACAATAATCTCTATGCTAATTTGTGCTTTGAGTGCATGCGCCTGTCTGCATCTGGGTAAAGGGAGGCAAGAATAAACTCGGATTATTAAATCTGACAATAAATGGGTGATATTTTTTCTTGCACTTCCTTATTTCCCAAGTACTTCTGTCTTTCTACCACAATAGTCTGAGTGCCATTTGGAGGCAAGGAGATGATTTCAAATTGGTCCTCAAGTTGAAGGATGAACAATAATGTGAGGGCAAACACAAACCAAGTCCTCTTCAGAACTACTCAAGTTCCGCTTTCTAAAAATGACTGTTGATGTAACGCAAACCTGAACCCTCTCTTTAACCCCCCTCCCTGAAGCCAGTTTTGGCCAGTTCAGTGTCCTGGGAACTGTGGAAGCTACTGAATCAGAAGAATCTTTCTGAGTTCTGACTGATTCCGGTGTCGCTGATCTGACTGGACAACCTGAAGTGCTGATGGTGGCTCTGTCTGCAGAGAGGAAATATGTTTGTTTCTCTCAAAACATGTGGTCAAGATATTGAATTTGCTAGATACACGGGCTTTAATCTTTTATGTCGCAGATTTAGAGGGACATTGTGTGTGTGTGTGTGTGTGTGTGTGTGTGTGTGTGTGTGTGTGTGTGTGTGTGTGTGTGTGTGTGTGTTTCACAATTCATTAAGCAATGTTCACAGCGTGACTGTACATAAATGTTTTGTTTGTTAGTTGGTTTTCTGTTTAGTTTGTCTCCAGAAATGAAATAGCCAAACTGACTTAAACACATATTTGGATGCAGCGGGATGATTCACACAGAAAAGAAAAGATGGCCACTTTTTCCTATTGTGAAGGACGATGAGGACAGAGAGGTTGGTCAGTACATAAATACGTCTGGAGCCTCCATGTCCGACTCACTTTATATCACATTATAGCACCAAAAAGATAAAGCAGCCCCATCAATCCAGGGACATACATTAAACTGGGGATATAAAGGTCGGATCAAAGTGACACCATATTTATGGCATAGATTTGATCCAGAGGCTTGGTGTTGTCATTATTGTAAAGGGATGTCAATAGTTGGCATTATGGGAAATAAATGTTACATTTATATTGCACGGGCCACCCTCCTAACATGTAATACACGCCTCAGTCATCCATCCATCCATCCATCCATCCATCCATCCATCCATCCATCCATCATCCATCCATCCACTCACCCATCCCTCCATCCATCCATCCATCCATCCATCCATCCATCCATCATCCATCATCCATCCATCCATCCATCCACCATCCATCCACCCACTCACCCATCCCTCCATCCATCCATCCATCCATCCATCCATCATCCATCATCCATCATGCCCATCATCCATCCATCCATCCATCCATCCATCCA